>NW_024067792.1:565000-570450 GCF_009389715.1 Phoenix dactylifera | reverse complement strand
TTTTCCTCCTTGCCCAAGAGGGTGCGTTCCATATAGCTGAAGTTTTGTTTGGAGCCAATGACCTGGCCCTCGCTGTTGAGCACCGGCTTCACCGATTGGGCAGATTTCCATCGACCTTGGCCTGCAACCCGAGATGCCCTTGTGCTGGCTTCTGCGTTAGGATGCTTTCGAGTGGTCCAGGTGAAGAAGAACCACTTCGAGTTTCCATTTGCCATGGCCATTTGAGCTGAAGAAAGGAACCCAAGAAAAGGATGACGAGTTAGGAACCTTAATTACAACAAATATAGATAGAGAATAACAAAAAGAAGAGATTATGGTGTTGATATATATATATATATATATATATATTATGTTTACCAGTAAGGTTGCTGGGGTGGTTTCCATAGACATCGGCTTCTTTGATTATGTCACATGGAAGTGGCTGATGGAGGAGCTTCTCCTTGAGGAAGAAATCCAAGAGCTCCGCATCCGTTGGCTGGAAAATAAATCCAGGTGGCACCATCGTGTATTCTGGCTGTGGTATCAGAATATCAAATAAGAAGGAGTCAGCAAAGGAGACAGCAAAGTCGGAAAAAAGTTGTTACAGCACAATTTCATCTGCCAGGTATGTCGTGTTTGCAAATTAATCCAGATAACTACTGGGACAAGATTCAGTAATTGTATTTGTGGATTTTTCATATCCAATGGCTGGCATACGATAAGAGGATTCTTATAATATGTTATTTTCCGTATCGTTATAGGATTTATTAAAGATTTTATAGGCACGCCCTATCCATATGTCAGAGTTATGTTTTGCATTGTCTGATCAAGAAGTTTGAGAATTCACCGTCTGTTAATTATGTTTATTGATTTTTCTTGTATGTTGACCGGTATCAGATAAGAGCAAAGGAGACAGACAAAAAGTCTAATAGGAGAAGAAGACGACGAAGAAGAAGAAAAGATGGAGAAGAGTACGGCACCTCTATCCTTCTTCTTTTGGCAGCGGGTTCCAATGTAGCACTATCAAATTGTTTCAAATCATCGTGAGCCTTGCGAGCTTTTGGAGTCAAGTAAATCTTGCAGATGACCCAGTCATCCAGCTGCAAGGAAAGGACCAAAGATGCAACGTTAGAACATCCATTCCTACAATCAAGAAAGATACAGAAACAAGAACATTGAGAGTTATATTTAGGATGATATGCACCTTGTTTGTGTCCCTTATCACACCAGCACTACCTCTCCCTTCAAGGTTTTGCATAGAGAACTCCTCCATCAACCAGATACTTTTGTCTTCGCCACCGTCCCAGTTCTGTTCCATGTAACAGAAACTCTGCTTCGACCCAATGGTGTTATTCTTGGAATCGAGCACTTTCTTGATGCCTTTCGTGGCCTTCCATCGTCCCAGGCCTGCGCGCCGAGATGCACCGACTGGTTTCGCTTGCGCCGCGAATGCTTCCGAGGGTTAGACGTGAAGAAGACCACTCATAGTCCTTGTTTGCCATGGGATATTCTACTGAAAGAAACCAAGAAAACCCAAAAAAGGATTAGAAACCCTAAATCAAGAAAGAAGACAATGGGGAATCGCAAGAAAATTACAGGCCAGGTCCTGGGGGCGGCTTCCATAGACGTCACCCTCCACGATAACGTCGCAGGGAAGAGGCCATTGAAGTAGCTTGTTCTTGAGGTAGGCGATGAGGAGAACCTCGTCGGTCCGTCTGAACAAGTAGCCCGGCGGCAGGCATTGTCGTCCCAGCAACCTTTCTTGGAGTCCCAAGATTCTCAGACGAAGATCAGAGGATTGAGGAGCAAAGATCGCACGAGGGTTTGAGCCAGAGAGGGAGAAGGATCAGGTGAGGAGGAACGACTGACGTCTCAAGTATATATGGGGCACGGGGAGGCAGTGATTGAGATTCTTTCGCAAACTTGAACCCGCGCGCTAACGGTCACATTTTTGCTCGAAAAGGTTGTATCACTGCCGGAATCGCTCCGGTGGAAGTCTTGGGGACTAGCTTATCTTTAGTAAACCGTTATGTTCCCTGGAAGTCTTGATTTGCCGTAATTCCTTATCCTTGTTGGATTCAACTTCCACGTTCTATATTTGGATTAAATTTGGCCTCGGAAGGCCAAATTTCACGTCGGTTTAGGTCTAGTTTGTTGCTATAAGAGCCCTACTGACTCTGAAGCTTAACCTGAGATTACATTAACCGCCATGCAACCAAAGTCAATATGTTACACCCTTAACCTGAGATTGCTTTGACCCTTTGTTTGCAAATCCTGATAGTTGGGACAAGGTTTAGTAATTATGATTTATGGGTTTTCATGTTTGGATTTGTAGAGTCATGAAAGTGGAGCACTCTGCTTGTATTGGTTGTGCAATTCACTTGGGATTAAGCTGCAAAACAAAAATAATTTTGTTGCTATTACTTACGTATAGATTGTTCTGCACTTTTACCCAGGGTGTGACCAGGGACTTCCATCTAATTCAGATGTTGATGCATGGACACAACCATCATGCATGCTCATCTGCAGCTTTGACTTTGTCCAATGAGTTGCATCTCCAATAGATCAAGCATCACCATTTGCAAAAAAATTAAAGATGTAGATGGCATCATACAAGATGGCTATGTGATTCTAGTCATCATATAAAAACTGAATAGGAGGGTGGCCAATGCCATCCTGCTACAAAAAAAATTATTTTATGTTGATGGGCATATTTGAAAATTCGGCCATATTTCTATGTAGGATTATCTCCAACCAAATATAGTACTCTTTTTCGAAAGTAATTTTTCTACCAACCAGACATAGTAAAAATTATTTTTCTTTGCAATCATTTTTCTGGATAAATGATTTCCAAACATCGTTAGATTATTATATAACCCGACATACTCCAACCAAAAAAACCCTTAGTGGTTTTTCTTTTTAGAAATGAAAAGAGGTTTTGCGTTTGAACCTTGGAGATTTATTTTCAAGCACATGGCATGAATAATTCTTAATAACTTTAAATATACTAGTAAAGTGAACTCATGCAAGAAAAACTTAAGATCAAAATGATCGTCTCAAAAATTGACAAGAATTGTATTCTCAAGGTTGGTTTGGTTGGGAGTAATTTGGTATGAAAAAATAAATCTCATATCAAATTATTATGTTTTGGTACAAAAAGAGGATGAGAGAGAGAGCAAACTAAATGATGGGTCACACATCTACTGCACGAAGAGAGGAGGTAAAATAAATACCACCAAAGGGTGGTTTCTCTCCTACATCAGATTACCGAGTGGAGTTAATCTAAAATTGTCGTTGCTAGATGAAATGTTTCCCTTTTTTCATTAAAGCCCACAAATGCCCTTTTTTAATATTGCCAATCTCACAACAATTCCCTCTTGGGGCTTTTTCTATCCAGTCTTGGTGAGAGCCAGGGAACTCGAGATCCTAGAAACTCAATTGTTCAATGAAAAAAGGTATCAAGTCTCAACTGCCATGAAGTTAGTGTGCACAGGGGCGTGCAACTAGCATTGGGATCAGTTGAAAAGGAAATGATAAGAATTGAAGGGAGGCTAGAAAGGGGCATAACGTCTAGATGGCTTGAACTCTAAAACTTTTGTTACCGTCGCACTGTCATTCAAAGGTGAATAAAGGATGTAGTGCTGGGCTTCAGTAAGCATATATCATTGGGCTACGGTAGAATGCTAAGTTATGCCTACTCCTAAGGTATAAGCTACTAGTAGATTACAATTAAAATAAGATAAAAAGATGCATTGGATTTATTATCGAAGGCTTTATGTTATAGAATACAATTCTATATTTATACTAGAATAAATATGAAAAAGTGCAGTAGGCAGAGTGTCTGATCGTCTTGAAGCTCCAATAGGCCTACAAGATGAAAGATTTATTAGTCTAAGTCAAGAGAGAAGTTAACACTTTAAGAGTATTAATTATTCGACCTTGTATTTGTATTTATGTAACTCTATTAGCCGAAAGTAATAAAAGAATATAGCATTTTACCTGTCTTTTTTGCATGCCCCTCCCAATATAAGCTTTCTATTAATAACTTGAGTATCAGAATTTTTCAGTGTTCGGCCTATCATTTTTATTTTTTATTTTTTACCTTAGGAAGGAGCTTTGTGAAGAGCTACATATATCTGAGTCGAGTTTAGGACAGATTTTTTTTATTATCCATATATGTCCCAGATCAGCTGCAGGTTGGGTAAAACTTGCTTTATTAGAGTTAGGTCAAATCAGATACCTAATTGTTGTGGTTCAAATCTAGCCCAAGGGTGACCACACCGGAGGAGTTGGGGGAGCTGCCGGAGTGTGAAAGAAGACGAGAAGAGCCACCTTCCACGACCGACGGTGTACCTGCACAAAGCTTCACCGTTGTATCCGGTGAGGGCCTTCCGACAATCAAGTTGGAGTGGAGCTTTTTAGGTCCAGCCAAAAGTCCCCATAGGCATTACCTGTTGAGGTTCTTTATAGTCTCGATAGGAGCACTTAGGTAGCGAAGGTACGGGCCCATTCCATCATGAGTTGGAGTGGCGCCCAGCCAGAGCCTGATTATGGCATGGGGTGGAGTCCGTTCTTGGAAACGGTAAGACGTTGATAGCTGTGGCAGGGTATGGCCTGCTCTCATCATGAGAGGGAGTGGCGCGCGGTGGAGTTCGTTCTTGGAAATGGTAAGGCGTTGATAGCCGTGTCAGGGTGTGGTCGGGGTAGCATGTCGTGGAGGTATCGCAATATACAACCACGTAGGAGGGCGAAGACACGCACATGAGTGCGGCCGTTGGTGAGGCCGAGCTCGTCAAGAGATCATATCAGGTATTTGACGAAGTCGGCTAGACAAGTGTTGAAGTCAGCCTAGCGTCCCAGGTTCCGAGGTGTGTTTGGTGGAGCACCCCGAGCTCGAAGGCCAGGGCGTATTACCGGAGAGGGCACCCCGAGCTTGGTCGGGGCGAGTCGGTGAATACCGAAGACGCTCCGAACTTGGTCGGCCGAGTCGACGAATATCCGAAATTGAAGGAGCTTTCGGTGAAATTCGAGGTTGGGCTAATTCTGGGTCAGACCGTGGACACGTTCGGTCAGCGTTGGTATCTTATTGGGCCAAAATTGGGTGGCCCCTTTTGTTGTGAACTGTACGATTCATTTTGCACACCCCCCCCCCCCCCCCCCTTATGGAACGGAGTAACTTACCACCCATAAGCCTATCCATACATCTTTATCTATCAAATCAATCATCTGACATAAAAATAAATGAGAGAGAGTAGTGCAGAGGGCAAATAATGACTGATGATTAGGAGTTTGGAAGTCTGTGGTGCTCAAGATTGACTCTCGAAGCTAAGTGCTATGTTTTATTGGTTGGGGAGATATGTGCGCTTGGGCACTGTTACATAAATTGGTGCATATTGAATCCAATGGCTTGTGGTGATTAAATGACATTAAAATATTATAGAATAATAATGCTTTCTTATAAAATATTATAG
>NW_024067792.1:545000-560000 GCF_009389715.1 Phoenix dactylifera | reverse complement strand
TTTGGATCTATCATCCCTATAACTTGAGTATGGATGCCGACCTCAGCCTGGCCCGTGACCCGTAACTTTGTTGGAAAGCATCCCTGAAACTATGAGGGCTCCCCTGGTTTTTATCATTACTTTAAGTCTCGTGCCGTCGCGGATTATGCCAAGAAACCATTCTACTTCTTTTAAACCAGGGAACCCCCGGACCTTCGATCCCCTTTAACCGAGAAGAATCTCCTGAGATCGATCCATGGAGGCAGAGCAAGCCAAGGTCTTCTCTCCCCTTCTTCATCTCTCTCGAATCAATCGTTCTTTCTTGAACCTTGAGATCGATCTATTTGTTTTCTAGATTCTACTTCGACGTTTTTCTGAGTTTGGCTTTGAAATCACGCGTTCTTCACTTGTATTTATGAGTTATAGGGTAGAGAAACGAGCTACGGTTGTGCTGCTGCTAAAATCTAGAAGAATCGACAGATTGATGGGAATCTTTAGGGTATTTTTGCTTACTTTCTGGATAGACATTATTTGATTTTAACTTAGTTTCTGGCTGAGATATTCATGTTAGAAGGAAGGTGGGCTGAGCAATCAAATTGAGCCCATAGTCTGCTGCTGCTGCTAGTTTATGATAACAAATAACCCCTGCATAGAGAACTTGATGATATCTTGGTGGATGCAAGCAAGGATCTCTGTTCATTTTCTTGGTGGCATGTTTGGCCCCGTCCAGTTTTTCTTGCCCAGTCAATAAAATCATTTTTTTTACTTCCATATACATTTGAGCCTCCACGTGACTCAGAAGTTTTAAACCGTGTGTTGCTCTTAGGAGTGTTAATTTGATAATTCTCAAATGCAAACAGGGCATCTTATGTCACTTTTAACTTTCATTGGTAAACCTCTGTCAGATTTGCATTTATATTTTGAATGTTTATTGTGATGTCTGTGCATTGGTGTAATTACTCATGGTTCCTTGATTCTTTGAGAATATCTAATGATTGTAACTTCCTATTGGATTACTTTCAGGCCAAACTTTTGGCTGTGGCAGAAGAACTTGGTCATGAGATACGCATATTCACAAACTCAGCAAATTCTGCAGCATCGAAAGAAATATCTGCTTCTTCAAGTGGTATCTACCTTTTTTAGTATCATATTCAAACCTTGTATAGTGTTTGTTCCAGTTTTTCCCCAGATAGAGTCATATCTGATTTGAAAGAATCAAAACTATCTTGTGCATTTTGGAGCCGGTGAATTGTTTTTGCATCATGTCTGTGGGAATATGTTTTCAACTGTTTTTCATTTTATTATAAGGGATATCATATTATTAACAATTTTAAGAATTGCACCTTTACATTGTGTGCATGATATTAACTGTTGATTGTCTGTGCAGAGGAACCGGACCATTTCTATGATCTTACTCCTGAAGATTATTATCGAATCATGTCAGACAGAATACGAGGTAATGTTGACACTGAAAGGTTACTTTGGCTGTAATTTGGCGCTAGATTTCTACTCTAAGCAGTAGTTTTGAAGTTTTCATAATCTACTGAATTTGGCTTGTCTTTATGGATTAGAACATGATGCTACAATCCATAAATTTTTCTTAGGACTCTTTAGCACTATCTCTGTACTGCTTGCATATTGGAAATCAATTTTGTTTTTGCTCATTTAGTTCTACCATCTTCAATATATGGTGTTCATGGTAAAAAAAACTTTGAACAGCCCAATCCCAAATTCTAAAGACCCGTAAAATGCGGGAAGCAGAGGCAGCAGCCCGCAGGGCAAGGATCACTAAGGTACTTGTCCATACAAGGACTTGTAAAAGATGAGTATCCCAATTATGTTTCTTCTTTCTTTCTTTGTCAATTAACACTAGCTTATACTGCCTAACTTTTGTCATATTTTCCTGAAATTTATATTGCTTCTCCAGCTCATTTCTGCATGTGCCTTTTGTTTCCCAGGATTTTGTATCTTTTAAAACATAAATACACCCTTATTAATAAAAAGGGCTAGCTTTATAAATGGCATCCTCGTCAACATAATCATGCACTGGAAATCGAGACTTTGTATTCAAGATGATTTCAGATGTTTAGCCCTTGAATAATGAGTCTTGTTAAGAAAAGTGGTGGTGGACTGAAGTATTCGATATGGAATATCAAGTTTATATAACAACTTTAATTGCTCGGTATGAGGATGAAAATGAACAAAGGGACCTTTGGAGCCAATGCCAGGTGAATATTTTTAGTGAAGTTGCTCAATCCTACTTATTGGAGAAGTGAAACAGATGACTGATTTAATAGAACATAACAACAAAAGGAGAATGAATTTTAAGAATACGATCACAGAACAGTTGTGAACTCTGAGGAAGATTCATTTGAATCAAAAGTCTTGAATATGTCTTATATTTATGAAGCTACTTATTTTCTATCTTCATACTCATTGTAGATTGTCAGAAACATAATTTGAGATGGAGAACAATTAAAGAGGAAGTGTTTTGAATGGAAGATCAATGTCTTTAGCATCAATAGATACCGCAACAATCACCCCCACTCTACAGGCCTTCGGGACTTCTGAATGATTTTGAAGCATGGAGCAAAGCTATCTAAATCAATTACTAGGTTTGCATACAGCCTTCGTATGCCTCATGTGAACTTGAAATTTGTTGCAATTCATATAAAAATGCATCAGAATCGAGTTTTGCTATTTCTAGATGGCAGTAACAAACAACTCTCTGTAGATTAATTTTATGAGATGGGGATTATTGAAATAAGTGACATCACTAGGGCTAATATGTTTGTTCCACTTGATAATGATGGAGGCGTATAAATTGTGCTTTTTAGAAATTTTTTTACAAGAAAAGTTTTCCACTATTTGTACGTGTATCTTTTCTATATATCCTCTCAAAAATGCTTATTTGCATGTTTGTTGCTTGAAAACTCGAAATTCCATTTATATCACAAAATGATGAAAAACATGCAAATCTGCACTTCTAGTTAACTTGTGTGCAGTTCTACTTAACTTCGATGCAATGATGGTTCGAAACTTAATGGTAAGTGGCTATTTGACTATTTTACCCTTCAATAATTAGAGAGTTTTTCCCCCACTTATGAAGTCTATATAGGCTATAAGAAAATATGATGCCGCCTTTGGCCCCCGCTTTACTTGCAGACTCCACTGTGACATTTTCAACATTAGCAGCCTTCAATTGACACTTGCAACATTGGGGGCCTCCTTTGTGTGATTGAGCTTGATTTTGACTTGGCTGGCTACTCCGACTCCCTTTCTCCCTCAGTTCGGGCCCTCTCTTTTGTTGAGCCCCTCAACCAACAACTGCCTTGCCGACCTTGCACCCCCAACCATTCCCTACCGGTCTCGCCCATGTCTCCATCATTATCCTCTCTCACGATGCCTCCTCCAATGAGATCCCCATCCTTGCCCTTTGCCTCTGCCCTCAAGGAACTCTATAACAACTTCCTCTTCGACCTGAGCTCACCATGCTCGACAGCGCTCCTTGCTCTAGTGGTCGGAGCTCCAATTGAACAACCTCACTAGCAAGATCTTAGGTCTAGGACCCTTCCGAAATCTCTACTTCTTCAGTGCTAGTGATGAGAACCTCTCTGATGGGCTCTTGGTTGAAAAATTGCCAGCATAAATGGTGAAGATCTTGCTAGAGCAATCATTTGGAGGGCAATGTCTTGGTGGTGGTGGTGGTGGTGGTGCTCCAGGAGATGGATCTTAGCCACAAGGCACTGTGGGGTCAGTGATGAGGTCTGCATTTGAGCACACCTGTTGATGGAGCAGCTAAGCCTAGCCTACAATTGATTCGAGTTGGTTCAACATCTAGGGGATAGCAGTCTGGAAAGCTAGCTCTTCGTGCTGGACTGACCACAACCAGTTTGGTTAAATAGTTTTTTCCCCACTTATCTAGTGATGTGGATTGTATAGAAGTCATTTTGCACCAACAATTATGTTTTAGACCATGTTAATTAACTAAATAGATCATATGCTAATAGCAAGGCAGATTTGCAAATTTGGATCATTTGGCATATTTCCTTCTAGATGGTGGACTTGGTTTGCCAATGTGTAATTTATGATTTTTCAAATTAATTTTCTTTCTATTTATGTTTGTGTAGGCTGTAATTAGGGTTCGCTTCCCTGATAATTACATTCTTGAGGCAAAGTTTCAACCATCGGAGAAAATTGAAAGCTTGATGCATCTTCTCATGAAAGTTGTTGCTCGACCAGACCTCCCATTCTATTTATGTAAGCACTATCTGATTTAGTTACATAGATAAACAAATGTAAAACAATTTGTCATTGTATGAGGACATATTCAATGTCAGTATATTTTTTTTCCTCATTCGTGAATAATCACTAAAATTTTCTTTATGATATTTTAATACTCTTTCATATTGAAGTGAAATTCATTTGTATTTATAAAATTTTAGGTTATTAGCCTTGAAATAGATACTGAACTTTGCAAGTATATCATGTAATAAGATTTTTTCATATTTGTCCACTGAAAAAAATAAAGGAACTAAAACCCTTAATTTGAAACGAAGCCTGGATGGTGGGCCATATGGCTGTTTTTTTGCCTCTTTCTCAAAAATTAATGCCGAGTTATTCTTTATAATATACTGAATCCTCCTCATGAACTTTTGTTACTTTTGATTATTAGTTGATGACTTACTAAAGATTGTTGAGCAATATCAATACGAGCATCAATGTGAAGTTAGTCTAGTAGGTTTACCTGAATCTTTTTCATTTTCCTTTTAAACATGCAGACTCATTCACTTGCTTTTTGTAAGATACATTTTCTAGTTCCTCTGAAACATTTTTAGTCATTCACCTAAAATGTAAATTCTCAGGTTCTATGTTCTTGTCTTTGACAACTATTACGAAGAGCTAGATACATGAATAACTAATATAAAGAAAAATCTTTTTCTTTTTATCAACTTTCATACCCACTACCACCAACTTCTTAATGTAGCTGCTTATCCTCCTTCCATTTATCATGTTAAATAAAGAACTAATTGTCTTATGTACATTTTTTAGCATATCATCTTAGATCTTTGTTTTCACAAAAAAATATTTTTTCCCCTCCACAATTAGCTATACTTTCTTTATAATCCTTTTCCATCTTCTCCTTTTCTGTACTCTTTACCTGCTCATTGTTCAAATCAATTTGGTTGACAGCCACCAAAATTTTAGAAAGGCTGTTGATTTATAACTGTTAGTTGGCCGGGCTCAGAGGAGGTTATCCCTAATGCATGAATAGCTTGAACCGGCCAAGACAAGCCCATTACCATACTGGTATGTTGAACCAATCCCCATACCAAGCGCACTGATTCTGTACCAAGCTAGTACTGGTATAAGGTCTGGTACCAAGATTGCTAGCCTTGTTAACAACTTTATCAAAACTTGAAGATAGATAGTGATGTACTTTTAAATGATTGTCTCTGAGTTGTCATGCTATATTTGTGGTTCAACTATGATTTAAATTATGCATTTTATGTTTGAAAAATTATTGATTGTAATGGATGTCTGCATGAATAACTTGGAATCAGAGAAATCCGATCATTTTTATCTTCTAGTTGGGTTATGCTTACATGTTCACATAGATAATTAAATGACTATTCATGTCTATGCATGCATAAAATCACTGTATTTGTCTCTCTGCAGATACCACTCCTCCAAAGGAGCGAATCAAAGACACTTCAAAGGATTTCTATTCAGCCGGCTTTGCTCCTGGAGCTATAGTTTACTTTTCTTATGACCTGCCAAAAGGTTTACTCTTTTTACTTAAATGGTGAATCAATTATCAACAGTCCATTATGTTTTAGTGCAACCAATTTTGTCAAACTTTGTTGCATAAGTGGTTTACTATTTACATATATGAGACTAGGCTTTGGGTGTAGCAGGTGTAGCTGGGTGGCCTCAGACTGGTCTGTGAGCACCTGAACCCCTGCCACAGTTCGGGAAGCTGCTTAGCTTATAGCCTTGCACTATGATGTACTTGTGATAATGTGTAGTGTATTATTCAAGGAACTTTGGTCATATTAGAATAGTATGTGGTTTGTGTGTGCAAATAAGCTCCTTTTCTTCATATGTTATATTCAATGTCTTGTTTTATAGTCAAAAAATATAGGTTCAAGTTAGTCAAATCTTCTATAAGTATATCCTTGTAAAGAATAAACTCGCTCTCTCTCTTTCAATAATCGGAAACTCTTATTGTTTCAAGCATTTAACTCTAGTAGCTATTTGCATTACCTACCTCTATGTTTGTCACTTTATTCCGAAATTCCAAGATAAAAGGGCGGCCTAGTGCACAAGGCTCTTGCCATTGTGGGGTCTGGAGAGGGTCAAATTTATGCAGCCTTACCTCTGCATATAGAGAGGCTATTTCTGTGTTTCAAACTCGGGACTTCCAGGTTACAATGGAGCAACCTTACCATTACACTAGGGCTTACCCTTATTCCCGAATTCCTAAGATAGCATCAAAATCTGATAATCATGCAAATTTTGTAGGTGATTTTAATTACCCATATGATCACACTTACCCATGTAATATATGCGTAGTTTCTTTGTCTTAGGCTTAACATTTAACTATAGAAAGTCCAAACCAGATGATGATAGCATTCGTTAATTCCTTAAAATCTGATAATCGTACAAATTTGTAGGTGATTGTAATTACCAGTTTGATCACACTTACCCATGTAAGATATATTTAGCTTCTTTGTCCGAAATAGGCTATTTAACATTTAACTATAAAAAGTCCAAACTAGATGATGTTTTGGGTTGTTGACTTGGCACCATGCTTCTTGTTCTACTAGCTTATCTGATTATAATTATAAAAAGCTTCATGTTGTTGCTGTTACTCTTAATTTTATTACCTCCAACTAAGATAAAAAGATCAATAAATTTGACCTATTATTACACTTCGTAGAGCATTTCTTTTAACTAGATATTCACATTTTTAAGTAATACCAGTTTTAATGGTAATTATGAAGTTAAGACAGGATCTTGCTGCCTTTTTATAATTTATTTCATATAGTACTTCCCATGAATCTTATGCATAGTCATCAAATGTTCATCAAATAATTTGCCATGTGTTGTTATGGCAGATAAAGAGTCTGATAGTGCAGTTGCAAAGACAGGGCCTTACCTTCGTGATGATATCTTGTCTTTGAATGGATTGGATTTTACTTCTGAAAAGGCGGATCCTGTCACTTCTGAACCAGAACCTCCAGCAGTGGGGACGTCCCCTGCTGTACCTGATCCTAAGCCACCTGAGAAGAAGCCGGCTAAACCAAAGTGGCTTAAATTGTGAAAGATTGAAAGGGTAAGTATCTGATCTCACCTTTTTCATTCATTATTTTAATGAAATGAGATTTGCCGTATTGGAGGGGAACCTATGGATTCGTTTCTCTCAGGAAAAAAAGATGCTGGTTGCTAAAGTCCATTAAGAGCATACTTTAAATTTTATTAAAGATGAAGACTTCATGAAAATGTGATTATTTTGTAGCAATTCATCCAAAGACGATGCACAAGACTGCTTCAATTATATGGAATTCAATTTGTGATCTACTGGATAGTGGCATCTCCACTGCTTGGTCTAGTTTGATTAGACGGAGACAATATTGAGCCTGGTGGCATGGATCTTAAATTACATTATTTAGGAATGATATTGGGGTTGGGCCTTAGAGCAATGTTAAGGTTGCTCCAATCTAATCTGGGTTTATGGGTTCGAAAAATGGAAACAGCCTCTTTGCACACCCATACCCTGCAATATTAGGAGTCTTGTGCGCTAGGGTGCCTTTTTTTTTTTTAAGAAATGCGATGAATAAAAAGATGCATAGAGAAGAAAAGGAATCTGCCAATGTCTTAAATAGAAAAGGAAAAAACATATAATAGTCATATAATAGCAATAACATTAAGAGTGTCAATGAGGGAACAAGTTTCAGTAATTGTGGTGAGATTGCACTGGTGATATTATTTGTGGTGTTTCCAGGCAAGGGTTGGATTTCAGCCCTTGTTTTTTTCCACACATACTTCAGATCTACTACATTAAATGTTGTTGTGTATTGGGTTATGCCCACATTCAAGTAAAATATGTTTGACTGATCAATTAATAAAATTTAATAATATTCTGCTTCTTTTTTTCCCCTTTGCTAATTCTAGGGGGTATTCACCAATGGACTATTGGGTGTTTTGGAGCCTTATCTTGTCAGGGTAGTTTGATGGGATCCACCCATAAATTGAAATCATATCCCCTGTAGAGTTCCATATCAATCATCTAGGGATGCTTCCTGGCCCTTGTGATTAAGGATATCATTGAGACAACATTCTAGACTTCTAGAGAATGAAGTGGTGTAGAACTAATTTGTTGCTATGGTGAAGTATAATGAAGTCCTGATGAGGAGTGCAATAGTGATAAACTGACGGGTGTCTAGATTCCTGAAAGTGAGAAGAAAGGAGTGAGAAGTCGTGAAGATGTGCTGGAATTTGTATGAATGGCGTACCATTAATAAATAGGATAAAGCTTATTGTTTTTTTAAGTTATGGGTGACAATGAGATTGGAAATGTGTGGTCAAAATAGTTGGGAGCTAAGCATTTATACAAGCCTGTTTAGTGGAGATGTGGATGTTGGATGAGAGTGAACCTTTAAAGAAAACAAGGTCAGAAACTATTACATTGTAGGAAAGCAGGACTTTAATGCTATAATTAAAGCACTATGGATGCAAAGATTTTTATGGAGACTTTCCTTTTTTTCCATGGGGGCTGGGGCTGGGGGCGGGCACTCGGGTTGTTGCAGAGTGAGTAGATGGAAGTTTGTGAAAAAGATTTACAGTACTAGTTTCCATGGTGCTACACTGTAAGCAAGCTCACAAAGAATTTTTCATGGGATGTGCTTCACTCCAGCATTATATCTTTGTTTTGTTTAATGTTGTATGGATGGAATGTGTAATTTAATTAGGTGTGTCAATGAGCTATATTGTAAACAATCCTTAGTTGAAATTTTCACATTGTGCGTGCTTCACAATGATGTCATTGTAACCATTTCTTTGCTACTTTTTGGGGGTGTGTTTGTGCAGTGAGGTGATCCTGGATGTGACGAGGAATTGATTTAACTGTGACTGATGTAGAGTTGGTTCCAAAAGGTATGGTTAGTTAAACTTTGCATTCCTTGAATGAAGAAAATCATATGACACAGAAAATAATATAATGATTTTGTTTTGTTCTATAGGTAACAAAGAATTGGTACTTCAGGGCAATGTATATTAAGAGATGACAAAAATCAAGGTATATTACGAGTTTCCATCTAAATTCACCGTCATGGGTGGTGCTGCACTTAAACAAGTTCAGGAGGAACTTTCGCAGGGTGCTTGCTTCAGAATAATCTTACAACACGACTCATTTAATGTTGTATGGATGAACTGTAATTTTACAAGAAGATGTCTTAGGACTTAATCTGTTCCTAGTGGAAAATGCTTCTCCTTGTCATTTTGTTCCTATGCCGATATTATGCAAGCTAGATTCTCAAGGATGCTGAATCTTTTAACATGTTTCACTAGTTATTGTGCTAAAAAATGTTCAAATGTTGAAAATAAAGCAAAAATATTTGAAATCCTGTCAGAGAATGAGAATAAGTGTGGATTATGTGCACATATTGGATCTCAGCATTTGAAAAGGATGATTTTTAAGGATTTTCATTGTTTATGCTATCTCCTTGTACCGTTGTTTTTTTTTTTTTCCTTTTCTTGATTTGTTTTTAAACCTTACATTCGGCTGTTTTTTCATGGCCCCTTGTTTGATATGAACTCTCCTTAAAAGCAAGCTGAATGCACTCATTGAAGACCAATCTCTTTATTGTCTCGTTGTTCGCAATTCTTTTACCTTGTTATAAGCAGTTCATAACTTGAATCTATTGAACATTTTCTGCAGTTTGATGTTTAGTTACCTTTAAATGATTCCTGATGGTTAGTCACCCAGCAAGCTTGTCGGGTCTATGTGATGCTGGCGTGTTGCGATTGAACTAATCTTTGTTTTACATCAATTCTACTAGGTTGCATCAATCTGCCCCTGCACGCTGGCAGGAGGAACTTCTTGCATGGCAGATGCATTACTCAAATTAGAATGGCAGATGCATGCAACATGAAACATTAATGTCGCAGGTGGGCATTCACATTGATACTTGATTTACTTTGACTGACATAAATGAACTATTCAAATTAAACTAAAATGGACAGGGACAAAATCATTTCCAATTGGTCTCAGCTTCATTTCTTGAATACTTATGAGCTTGCAAAGATGTGATTCGGCCTGAGCTGAGCCAACATGCCTCGTATTCTGTTTTTGGGGGCTAGCTTGAATATTCTCAGCATGGCCAACTATCCACAACGTGCTCTAGTTTTAGGTCCAGGTGCACTAGCATCCTTGATTGCACTAGTAACTGGATTGGATATAAAATATGGTTTGTGTTATGTTAGTAGCCAATGCAATGCTTAATATTGGTTGTGAAGTGCATAATTTGTTTATTTCTTGCCATGTAAAACTTGGAAAAAATAATTACAAACTCAACGTAAATAGGCAATATTTTCAACTACAAAATAATCATAAATATATTTCATGATATAAAAAATCATAACCTATGTAGAACAAGGTGGAGAAAAGCTCATCATGTCATGTTGCTCAACACCAACGCCTTCATCGGGTGCATCAGCGAATTGTTGGAGAATCTCATCAGCTAGTGGTGATTCAAAAATCTTTTCTAGCTCATCAAGAGTCGGCAATTGCAGAATATCAGAGTTTGTATCAGGCGCATCAGCGAATTGTTGGAGGATCTTATCAGCTGGTAGTGATTTAAAATTCTCTTGTAGCTCATCAGGAAATGGATACTGTAGTAAGCTATCATGTGACTTACAGGAACAAAACTCCACCTCTTGGTCCAATCCTTCAATGATCTGCTGGATTGGTAATACAAAAGGTTGATACCATATTTCTTGCACCTCCAGCTCTCTGTTTTTCATTGTAGAAACTTCTGTACCACATAATTTTTTGCGAGCACTCGGTCTCAGATAAATCTTTTTTAGCTCATCAGAAGTCGGCAATTGCAAAACATTAGAGTTTTTATCGAGCGCATCAGCGAATTGTTGGAGGATCTTATCAGCCGGTGGTGATTCAAAATTCTTTTGTAGCTCATCAAGAGATGGATATTGTAGTGAGCTATCATGCGACTTACAAGAACAGAACTCCACCTCTTGGTCCAATCCTTCAGTGATCTGCAGGAGGGTATGGCCAGCTGGCTGAGAAATCATGCTATCCTCGATTGGTACTACAAAAGGTTGATACCATATTTCTTGCACCTCCATCTCTCTGCTTTCCATTGTAGGAACTTCTCTAGCACACAATTCTTTGCGAGCACTCGGCCTCAGATAAATTTTGCAAACAACCCAGTCATCCAGCTGCCATAGAGGATGAGAGGCATAGAGTTAATATAATAATGAAAGATATTTCATTAGCAACTCAACTATTAACAAGAGATGTGTGATATTTATGGAATCATGGCAAATACCTTATTTCGGTCCATCGTCATAGCTGCACCACCACATCTTCTAAGGTTCTGGATGGAGTACTCTTCCATCAACCAGATGCTCTTTTCCTCCTTGCCCAAGAGGGTGCGTTCCATATAGCTGAAGTTTTGTTTGGAGCCAATGACCTGGCCCTCGCTGTTGAGCACCGGCTTCACCGATTGGGTAGATTTCCATCGACCTTGGCCTGCAACCCGAGATGCCCTTGTGCTGGCTTCTGCGTTAGGATGCTTTCGAGTGGTCCAGGTGAAGAAGAACCACTTCGAGTTTCCATTTGCCATGGCCATTTGAGCTGAAGAAAGGAACCCAAGAAAAGGATGACGAGTTAGGAACCTTAATTACAACAAATATAGATAGAGAATAACAAAAAGAAGAGATTATGGTGTTGATATATATATATATATATATATATATATATATATATATAATTTGTTTACCAGTAAGGTTGCTGGGGTGGTTTCCATAGACATCGGCTTCTTTGATTATGTCGCATGGAAGTGGCTGATGGAGGAGCTTCTCCTTGAGGAAGAAATCCAAGAGCTCCTCATCCGTTGGCTGGAAAATAAATCCAGGTGGCACCATCGTGTATTCTGGCTGTGGTATCAGAATATCAAATGAGAAGGAGTCAGCAAAGGAGACATAGCAAAGTCGGAAAAAAGTTGTTACAGCACAATTTCATCTGCCAGGTATGTCGTGTTTGCAAATTAATCCAGATAACTACTGGGACAAGATTCAGTAATTGTATTTGTGGATTTTTCATATCCAATGGCTGGCATACGATAAGAGGATTCTTATAATATGTTATTTTCCGTATCGTTATAGGATTTATTAAAGATTTTATAGGCACGCCCTATCCATATGTCAGAGTTATGTTTTGCATTGTCTGATCAAGAAGTTTGAGAATTCACCGTCTGTTAATTATGTTTATTGATTTTTCTTGTATGTTGACCGGTATCAGATAAGAGCAAAGGAGACAGACAAAAAGTCTAATAGGAGAAGAAGACGACGAAGAAGAAGAAAAGATGGAGAAGAGTACGGCACCTCTATCCTTCTTCTTTTGGCAGCGGGTTCCAATGTAGCACTATCAAATTGTTTCAAATCATCGTGAGCCTTGCGAGCTTTTGGAGTCAAGTAAATCTTGCAGATGACCCAGTCATCCAGCTGCAAGGAAAGGACCAAAGATGCAACGTTAGAACATCCATTCCTACAATCAAGAAAGATACAGAAACAAGAACATTGAGAGTTATATTTAGGATGATATGCACCTTGTTTGTGTCCCTTATCACACCAGCACTACCTCTCCCTTCAAGGTTTTGCATAGAGAACTCCTCCATCAACCAGATACTTTTGTCTTCGCCACCGTCCCAGTTCTGTTCCATGTAACAGAAACTCTGCTTCGACCCAATGGTGTTATTCTTGGAATCGAGCACTTTCTTGATGCCTTTCGTGGCCTTCCATCGTCCCAGGCCTGCGCGCCGAGATGCACGACTGGTTTCGCTTGCGCCGGAATGCTTCCGAGGGTTAGACGTGAAGAAGAACCACTCATAGTCCTTGTTTGCCATGGGATATTCTACTGAAAGAAACCAAGAAAACCCAAAAAAAGGATTAGAAACCCTAAATCAAGAAAGAAGACAATGGGGAATCGCAAGAAAATTACAGGCCAGGTCCTGGGGGCGGCTTCCATAGACGTCACCCTCCACGATAACGTCGCAGGGAAGAGGCCATTGAAGTAGCTTGTTCTTGAGGTAGGCGATGAGGAGAACCTCGTCGGTCGGTCTGAACAAGTAGCCCGGCGGCAGCATTGTCGTCCCAGCAACCTTTCTTGGAGTCCCAAGATTCTCAGACGAAGATCAGAGGATTGAGGAGCAAAAGATCGCACGAGGGTTTGAGCCAGAGAGGGAGAAGGATCAGGTGAGGAGGAACGACTGACGTCCCAAGTATATATGGGGCACGGGGAGGCAGTGATTGAGATTCTTTCGCAAACTTGAACCCGCGCGCTAACGGTCACATTTTTGCTCGAAAAGGTTGTAATCACTGCCGGAATCGCTCCGGTGGAAGTCTTGGGGACTAGCTTATCTTTAGTAAACCGTTATGGTCCCTGGAAGTGCCGTAATTCCTTATCCTTGTTGGATTCAACTTCCACGTTCTATATTTGGATGAAATTTGGCCTCGGAAGGCCAAATTTCACGTCGGTTTAGGTCTAGTTTGTTGCTATAAGAGCCCTACTGACTCTGAAGCTTAACCTGAGATTACATTAACCGCCATGCAACCAAAGTCAATATGTTACACCCTTAACCTGAGATTGCTTTGACCCTTTGTTTGCAAATCCTGATAGTTGGGACAAGGTTTAGTAATTATGATTTATGGGTTTTCATGTTTGGATTTGTAGAGTCATGAAAGTGGAGCACTCTGCTTGTATTGGTTGTGCAATCACTTGGGACTAAGCTGCAAAACAAAAATAATACTGTTTCTATTACTTACGTATAGATTGTTCTGCACTTTTACCCAGGGTGTGACCAGGGACTTCCATCTAATTCAGATGTTGATGCATCGACACAACCATCATGCATGCTCATCTGCAGCTTTGACTTTGTCCAATGAGTTGCATCTCCAATAGATCAAGCATCACCATTTGCAAAAAAATTAAAGATGTAGATGGCATCATACAGATGGCTATGTGATTCTAGTCATCATATAAAAACTGAATAGGAGGTGGCAATGCCATCCTGCTACAAAAAAAATTATTTTATGTTGATGGGCATATTTGAAAATTCGGCCATATTTCTATGTAGGATTATCTCCAACCAAATATAGTACTCTTTTTCGAAAGTAATTTTTCTACCAACCAGACATAGTAAAAATTATTTTTCTTTGCAATCATTTTTCTGGATAAATGATTTCCAAAAATCGTTAGATTATTATATAACCCGACATACTCCAACCAAAAAAACCTTAGTGGTTTTTCTTTTTAGAAATGAAAAGAGGTTTTGCGTTTGAACCTTGGAGATTTATTTTCAAGCACATGGCATGAATAATTCTTAATAACTTTAAATATACTAGTAAAGTGAACTCATGCAAGAAAAACTTAAGATCAAAATGATCGTCTCAAAAATTGACAAGAATTGTATTCTCAAGGTTGGTTTGGTTGGGAGTAATTTGGTATGAAAAAATAAATCTCATATCAGATTATTATGTTTGGTACAAAAAGAGGATGAGAGAGAGAGCAAACTAAATGATGGGTCACACATCTACTGCACGAAGAGAGGAGGTAAAATAAATACCACCAAAGGGTGGTTTCTCTCCTACATCAGATTACCGAGTGGAGTTAATCTAAAATTGTCGTTGCTAGATGAAAATGTTTCCCTTTTTTCATTAAAGCCCACAAATGCCCTTTTTTAATATTGCCAATCTCACAACAATTCCTCTTGGGGC